>NC_086449.1:501187400-501199900 GCF_028390025.1 Pseudophryne corroboree | reverse complement strand
TAGAGAAGTTTTTGACTTCACCCACCTCCAGCCCCCAAAGCCTCATCATCTTCAAGCACAATATAACGTAGATCGGGAGGTAGCCATGCCGGACTCGAAGGGTTTTTACTTGGCCACCATCCATCCATAACCTGAGGAAGGGAAACACCCAGGCCCTAAAACTCTCTACCCATCGAGGGGGAGTTTTTAGAAACAAACTCCCTAGGTTCATTTTTAAAAAAGTTGTAGCAAAAAACACCACAGGGTTGACCATACTCAGCCCACCCTGTTCCCTTGATCTGTAGGTGATCCCTCTCTTGACCAGATTCATTCTATTCCCCCATAACAACAGGAAGAATAAAGAATTCATCTTGGTCCACAAAGACTGTGGCAAGAAGCACACGTAACTGACATACAGAAAAAGTGGAATCAGATAGATTTTGCATAAGTCAACCCTCTCCCTGAGAGAAAATTGCCATTTTCTCCAGGACTGCACCTTCCTGGTAGCATCTTCCAGCCTCCTATCCCAATTTTGAGTGGCATAATCACCATGGCCAAATTTGATACCTAGAATTTTTATCTCTGGGCTGGCCCGAGGGAGGCTATCCGGAAGGGCAAACTCATCACCTTCCTCCCCCATCCAGAAAGCTTCACACTTATCCTGATTGACTCTGGAGCATGAAGCCTCAGAATACTCACAGATAAGATGTTCCATGCCACGTGCCTCTGCCACAGATGACAGGACCACAGTAACATCGTCTGCGTAGGCCACCACCCTCAGCGGCAACCCAGGGCCCAGCTGCACCCCTGCCACAGCACCGCTCTCAATCCTCCGCACAAAAGGATCAATTGCAAATACATATAGAAGGGGGCTCAGGGGACACCCCTGACGGACACCCGAGTCGACCGCAAAAGCAGGGCCTACCCAGCCATTGACAAGTGGGAAGCTCTCGGCCTGATTATAAATGACACGTAGCCAATCTACCACCCTCACTGGAAGACCATACCTCTCCAGCACAGCCCACAGGTACTGATGATTAACTCGGTCAAAAGCCTTGGACTGATCCAATGCCAGCAAATACTTACCCCACTTTTCAGCATGACATCGCTCCACAGCCTCCCGGATGCCAAGGACAGCACTAAAGGTGCTTCGGCCTTTCACGGTGCAATGCTGAGATGGAGAAAGTAACAGCCCGGAAACTTCCATCAGCCGATTAAAGAGTACCTTTGCCAGAATCTTTCTGTCTGTATTGAGAAGAGCGATGGGGCGCCAGTTCTCAATACGGACCGGGTCCTTACCTTTAGACAATAATATGAGAGCAGAGGATCTCATAGAGGGAGGGAGTGATCCCTTACCCAGGCTTTCATTAAATACCTCCATGAGATGAGGAGCCAAGATGTCTGAGAAGGCTTTGAAGAACTCAGATGTTAACCCATCTGGGCCTGGAGACTTTTTTATAGACAAACCGTCTATGGCTTTCTTGACTTCCTCCACTGTCACATCACTCCCCAAAGAGTCAAAAGAAGGATCAAGTTCCTCAAGCCCAGGTGTTTCCCTCAAAAACCGATCCATCCTCTCTCTGATGAGTGGCTGCTCAGACAAAAGGTTGGAGTAATAGGACCTGATGACTCCCAAAATATCCTCCTTATCTTCATGAAGAGTACCCTGGTCATCAAACAGGCCCCGGACCTCCCTCAAATCAACTGATTTTCTGCAACTCTGGTAGGGATCAGGCGAGTGGTACTTCCCATAATCCCTCTCCAGAATCAAAGAAGTCAGACGATCATACTGATATTCCTTCATCTGAGCCTTCACCCGGGAGATTTCCCCACTTTCTCCACGCTCAGAGATTAAGAAATTCAGTTTCTTTCTCAAGCTCTGGTAGATACATCTTTTTGTCAAGTTTTTCCTGGCTACCAGCCGTTGAAAAAACCTTCGAGTCCTCTTTCTACACTCCTCCCACCACTCAGATCTACTCCAGCCAGCCTCCAGAAGTGTCTCTTGCAGTTGAAGAAAGTCTCTAAAGGACTGTCTGACTCCCTCCTCCTTCAGGAGCTCGGAATTCAAATGCCAAAGGCCCCGCCCTTTCTGAGGGGTTTCTGAGACGTTCAAAGTAACACACAAAAAAACGTGATCGGAGAACTCTACTGGCTTTGCCTCAGGAGGCAAAGTTTTCGAGGACTCCTTAACAAAAAACCTATCTATCCTAGACCTACGACTACCACAATGATAGGTGAAACCCGTGAGGTCTGGGAAATGGCGAACGTGCACATCCACCAGACCAGCCTCTCTAACCATGCTAACTAGAAAATTGGAATCATAGCCCAGGGTTGCCCGTGTGCCTCCTCTGTCTTTTGGCCTAATGACGGTGTTAAAATCACCTCCAAAGACAATCTGCCGGGCCGTAAAAAGAAACGGTTTTATCTCCCCGAAAAGACATTTCCTGTCCCAGGCTGATTGGGGCCCATAAATGTTTATTAGTCTCAGGTCATGTCCTCTCAGGGTGACATCTAAAACCATGCACCTACCTACCTGTAATTCTATAATCCTGTGCTCGTTTACCATATCAGTAAAAAGCACTGCCAACCCACTGTACATCTCGGCCGCAAGAGACCAGAAAGATGGCCCCTGCTTCCACTGAGACTTGGCCCGATGGAGTGTGGCCAAGTCACCTACTCTGGTCTCCTGCAAAAATAAAAAGTCAACATCAACCGTGTTGAAAAAATCGAAGGCCAAGAAACGAGCACGTTCAGAAAACACGGAAGCCACATTAATGGTGGCACATCGTATAGGTTGGGGATCCATGTTTCTTGGATTATAGAGGTAGGACCCCATTCACTTTTTCTTTGCTTTCCTTTCAGAGTCCTCATCTGAGGACCCTAACCTTTTACATGTGATCCCAAAGGGGAGAGCATCCTCATTAGACAAAACAATTTCCTCCACCTCCCCTTCCTCCACCCCACACACACCACTAACATCTGAGACTGTAGCCTCGCCAAGCAGACCCTTAGGCCTCTCTTCAACAACACCCTCCCTAACATCACACCCTTCCCCATTTGTCACCATGTCCGGGGGAGGATCCGGATCAGGGGTTTTTGGGGCAACAACACACGAACCACCCCCAGGATCATCGCCACCAGGGGACTCTAGAGGAGAATAGGAAGGAGAGGTAGGGCCTCTCAACTCAAGGTCAGGAGTCTCCTCCACCACCATCTCATCTCGTGGAGATTGAGGGGCCTTCCCCTCAGAATTCTGCACTACCTCAACCTCATTTAATAGAGATCCTAAGGCCTGACTCAATTCTATCCCTGCAGGATCCCACTCTAGGTCCCCCTGGGAACCATCCAGGTGTCTGGTTTTGGCTTGGGCTTTACCACGCCTCTCCCTTTTCTCTTTAGTAACTGCCACCTTACTAACAGACAGTTTAGAAGGCTGCTCTGACTTTTTACACTTGGGAGTATTTGGGACAAACACCAGTTCTTTTCCCCCAATCATAACTACCTCCCCCTCATCCTCATCATCAGAGGAGGACAAAATGTCAAATTTGTTAGCACATACAATGTCTACCCCCTTCTTTTTCAACCTCTTTCTCCTGCCCTTATTAACCGTCTGAAAGGATGCCTCCCCCTCCTCCACCTGGACTTTCCCTCTTTCACCAACTTCTAGTTTTCTCAACATCTCCTGATGCTGTAAAACTTCCACCATGCTATTGTCACGGCTGGGACTGATTTCCAATGCCTCCCCAACCACAGCCATGTCATGATTATGTGATGCCTTAGGGCACCGACTATAGGGATGGCCTTCCGCTCCGCAAAGATTGCACTTGACCTTATTGCATTCACGGGACCCGTGGCCTGTCTGGCCACACAGAGCACATTTTACAACTGTGCAATCATTACTAAAATGGCGAAAATCACCACACTTGTGACATGTTCTGGGCTGCCCAGGGTAGAAGCATTGAAGCCGATCACGGCCAATATAAGCAGCAGATGGAATGTGCTTTGTCTCAGCCCCTACCTGGTGCAACCTCACAAAAGCTGAATAGGCTCCACCCCAGACACCCTTAGTATAATCAAACTTCTCAAGCGGAGACAATACTGTGCAGGACCTGGATAACCAATACACAATATCCGAGGGAGGCAGCGACTCATTGCGCACCAGAACTGTAACTTTTACCCTATCCTGCCTTGTGATAGTGTTGGTCTTAAAATGGCAGTAAGGCTCTTTGGTCTTATTTTTCTCCCATTGGGAGCCAAATGCTTGTAAGCCATTCAGAGAGAGAAAGCTAAGATCAAAGTCAGGAGTTCTCACTGGATGAATGCACGCAAAAAGGTCTGCGGCCTTAAAACCCAGCGAGAACACCATATCCAGGAACTCTGACTTTGAAGGAGCCGCTCCTGCCCCCACCCATCTAAACTGGACCACATTACGCCTTTTGATAGGTTGGCCACCACTTACCCCCGGCTGAGGACCAGTATTAGCCCGACCAGCAGAAGTCAAAGCTCCGGCATATGAGCCTGATCCCGGTCTAACTATCACAGGAGGAATTTCAGGGAGATACTTGGGTGCCTGAACATTTATATTTTTACTGACCCCTGCACCAGCATCACCAGCCAACCTAGCTTGGTTTGCCTGAATCAAATTTACAGCCGCTATAGCCCTCACAGGCATATCCATATCCCCATAAACTGTTTTCACCAGTACAGTCTCTTCAGGGGTTAAACTGTTTTTATTAACTGCTGGCAGTCCTTGGGCTAATCTCTGTCCAGTCTTTACTATGGTTTCAGACCTCGGGATTCCCACTGATGCCATCAGTGATGTCACTTGTGATGCTTCTTTGGCCCCGCCTCCTTCAGCCACCACAGCGACTAAGCCGGAGCCAACCACCACAGGCTTACAGGGAAAGCAAGCCTCAGCATCTACCATTACCACGGCCCGCGCCGCCCCTATATCCGCAGCTTTGGAGACAGGTGCCGAGGGGGCAAGTCCACCGGATGCAGCAGCAGTTACCAGAGCTCCAGCACCCGCCGTCACCCCGGCAACCACCACGCCCCCTGCACTGCCACCACCCAGCACCCTCTCTGGGAGAGACGCCTCCCCCTCATGGAACGCACAGGATGTTGCCATCTTAAGGTTCTTCTCTGTATTCACTGCAATCTTAGAAGCTTCACCTCCATCCCGGCTCACAACGGCTGCCACTCCTGCTGTCTGGCCGCATAGCTCCATCTCTTCCATGTGATCCTTGGGCCCAGATGTCACTGCAGAACCCGCTGGGACCAGGCTACCATCATTTGCACAGCCGCCATTTTGTCCAGGCACAGATTTTAAAAGTACCTCTTTTTCCTGCAAGGCCTGAGCCTGCAACATCATAACTCTCTTTTTCACTGCAGCCGAATTGTCAGCAAGCTCCAACAGCTCATCTTGCAGGGCAGCTTTTTCCCAAGTTTTGCAAGAGTTACGTTTTTTCCTTTTAAAAGTAATGCGGGCATATATACGATTTTGTTCCATTCTCAACTGCTCTAGATCCATGTTCTTATACTCATCAGTGGAAGATGAAGAATCCTCTAGGCTGCTGTAAGAAACTTGGGCATTTTCAGCATTAACCCCCGCCTCACAACAGGTAAGCTTATTTGCCTTTTCACCTCCCTGAGTTACTTCACCCAGAGAGCCGGCAACCTGTGGTTTTGGGGTCTCCAGTTGGGGATCCTGTTCCATCACAGGGTCCACAGTCACTGGAACAGCTGCACTGTCCAAATCTTTCTGAACCGAGGCTTCCACTGCACTCAGCAGGCCAGAATTTCCAGGGCCTCCACCAGGCCTTGCAGCCTGGGACTCTCCTTCATCCTCTTCCCCAGGAGGATCCATCCTCCCCTGGGAAGCTCCCAGGGAAACACTGCAGGCTTTTAAAAAGAACCAGGGCCTAGGAGCTTTTCTGTGCACATCCACACACTGACACGCAGCACCTGACACACACACACACACACACACACACACACACACACACACACACACACACACACACACTGTATAGGGACAAGATGCACACTGACACACACACACACACACACACACACACACACACACACTGTATAGGGACCAGATGCACACTGACACACACATACACTGTATAGGGACCAGATGCACACTGACACACACACATACACTGTATAGGGACCAGATGCACACTGACACACACATACACTGTAAAAGTACCAGATGCACACACACACACACACACACACACACACACACACACACACACACACACACACACACACACACTGTATAGGGACCAGATGCACACTGACACACACACACACACACACACACACACACACACACACACACACTGTATAGGGACCAGATGTACACTGACACACACATACACTGTATAGGGACCAGATGCACACTGACTAACACACACACACACACACACACACACACACACACACACACACACACACACATACACTGTATAGGGACCAGATGCACACTGACACACACATACACTGTATAGGGACCAGACACACACACACACACACACACACACACACACACACACTGTATAGGGCCCAGATGCACACAGACACACACACACAAACACACACACACACACACACACACACACACATACACTGAATAGGGACCAGATGTACACTGACACACACACACACACACACACACACACACACACACACACACACTGTATAGGGACCAGATGCACACTGACACACAATATATACACTGTATAGGGACCAGATGCACACTGACACACACACACACACACACACACACACACACACACACACACACACACACACACACACACACTGTATAGGGACAAGATGCACACTGGTACACACATACACTGTATAGGGACCAGATGCACACTGACACACACACATGCACTGTATAGGGACCAGATGCACACTGACACACACACACACACACACACACACACACACACACACACACACACACACACACACACACACACACTGTTTAGGGACCAGATGCACACTGACTCTTCTTTATTAAGAAAAATTGCAACTTACATATAAAAACTACATAAATATAATAAAATTGCATAAAATAGGACATATACATTGAATTATTGCCCAATTTTCAAAAAGCAACAAGGCTTATATAACTAGACGTAATATCAGTATTGCTTAACATAAACAGTTAAGCATAAACAACCTTCTATATACAAAAACATACTATACTACACACAACACCTACCATAACCTTAAGCAATGAAAAGATGAATGAAGTCTTTTAGCCACATGTAAACCGTTTAATGAAAAAAATCAGAAAGAAAGAAAATCTACGAGAAGTTGAAGGATAGGAAGCCATAAGATGAACAAGAAAAAGGACTTCTGCCACCCACTCAAGGGGGTTTCAGGTGGCGCCAGAGCTTAGACCACCTGACAGCATCCATCCTCTTCCTGTCCATATCCATCATCCTCTTAACCTCGTGCAGGATATTTCCCACCACCTCCTCACAGGGGAGGACCTTTGCTCTGAGGGAAACCTGACACCGTGCATTCCATGTGTGAAACCTAACTACTAAACTAACTATAAAAATTGTGGTTAAATCAAACCTTCTATACCCTTTGAACGCCCCATAAGCCCACTCAGGGTAACTAAGCCCCGAAAGGCACGGGATGCATAAGGCCCTTGATACCGCTCTGTAAACCTTTATATTGAAGGGACACTCAAGGAGGAAGTGGTCCATTGTCTCCTCCTCCCCTAGACATTCCTCACGTGGGCAGCCACGATCATCGGCACTTCGACACTTGAGGTTACCCCGCACATAAAGCCTCCCTTGGAAGGAAAGCCAGGCAATATCTCTGAACTTCAGTGGGATCCTTTGAGAATTAATCAAAGCCAACCCATCTGAGCAGACACTGCCTGGGCAGTCCCTTAACGACAGCGGAACATAAAAGTGAGTCTGCAAAATTCTTCTCTCCAACTCCCTTCTAGAGAAGTTTTTGACTTCACCCACCTAGAGCCCCCAAAGCCTCATCATCTTCAAGCACAATATAACGTAGATCGGGAGGTAGCCATGCTGGACTCGAAGGGTTTTTACTTGGCCACCATCCATCCATAACCTGAGGAAGGGAAACACCCAGGCCCTAAAACTCTCTACCCATCGAGGGGGAGTTTTTAGAAACAAACTCCCTAGGTTCATTTTTAAAAAAGTTGTAGCAAAAAACACCACAGGGTTGACCATACTCAGCCCACCCTGTTCCCTTGATCTGTAGGTGATCCCTCTCTTGACCAGATTCATTCTATTCCCCCATAACAACAGGAAGAATAAAGAATTCATCTTGGTCCACAAAGACTGTGGCAAGAAGCACACGTAACTGACATACAGAAAAAGTGGAATCAGATAGGTTTTGCATAAGTCAACCCTCTCCCTGAGAGAAAATTGCCATTTTCTCCAGGACTGCACCTTCCTGGTAGCATCTTCCAGCCTCCTCTCCCAATTTTGAGTGGCATAATCACCACGGCCAAATTTGATACCTAGAATCTTTATCTCTGGGCTGGCCCGAGGGAGGCTATCCGGAAGGGCAAACTCATCACCTTCCTCCCCCATCCAGAAAGCTTCACACTTATCCTGATTGACTCTGGAGCATGAAGCCTCAGAATACTCACAGATAAGATGTTCCATGCCACGTGCCTCTGCCACAGATGACAGGACCACAGTAACATCGTCTGCGTAGGCCACCACCCTCAGCGGCAACCCAGGGCCCAGCTGCACCCCTGCCACAGCACCGCTCTCAATCCTCCGCACAAAAGGATCAATTGCAAATACATATAGAAGGGGGCTCAGGGGACACCCCTGACGGACACCCGAGTCGACCGCAAAAGCAGGGCCTACCCAGCCATTGACAAGTGGGAAGCTCTCGGCCTGATTATAAATGACACGTAGCCAATCTACCACCCTCACTGGAAGACCATACCTCTCCAGCACAGCCCACAGGTACTGATGATTAACTCGGTCAAAAGCCTTGGACTGATCCAATGCCAGCAAATACTTACCCCACTTTTCAGCATGACATCGCTCCACAGCCTCCCGGATGCCAAGGACAGCACTAAAGGTGCTTCGGCCTTTCACGGTGCAATGCTGAGATGGAGAAAGTAACAGCCCGGAAACTTCCATCAGCCGATTAAAGAGTACCTTTGCCAGAATCTTTCTGTCTGTATTGAGAAGAGCGATGGGGCGCCAGTTCTCAATACGGACCGGGTCCTTACCTTTAGACAATAATATGAGAGCAGAGGATCTCATAGAGGGAGGGAGTGATCCCTTACCCAGGCTTTCATTAAATACCTCCATGAGATGAGGAGCCAAGATGTCTGAGAAGGCTTTGAAGAACTCAGATGTTAACCCATCTGGGCCTGGAGACTTTTTTATAGACAAACCGTCTATGGCTTTCTTGACTTCCTCCACTGTCACATCACTCCCCAAAGAGTCAAAAGAAGGATCAAGTTCCTCAAGCCCAGGTGTTTCCCTCAAAAACCGATCCATCCTCTCTCTGATGAGTGGCTGCTCAGACAAAAGGTTGGAGTAATAGGACCTGATGACTCCCAAAATATCCTCCTTATCTTCATGAAGAGTACCCTGGTCATCAAACAGGCCCCGGACCTCCCTCAAATCAACTGATTTTCTGCAACTCTGGTAGGGATCAGGCGAGTGGTACTTCCCATAATCCCTCTCCAGAATCAAAGAAGTCAGACGATCATACTGATATTCCTTCATCTGAGCCTTCACCCGGGAGATTTCCCCACTTTCTCCACGCTCAGAGATTAAGAAATTCAGTTTCTTTCTCAAGCTCTGGTAGATACATCTTTTTGTCAAGTTTTTCCTGGCTACCAGCCGTTGAAAAAACCTTCGAGTCCTCTTTTTACACTCCTCCCACCACTCAGATCTACTCCAGCCAGCCTCCAGAAGTGTCTCTTGCAGTTGAAGAAAGTCTCTAAAGGACCTTCTGACTCCCTCCTCCTTCAGGAGCTCGGAATTCAAACGCCAAAGGCCCCGCCCTTTCTGAGGGGTTTCTGAGACGTTCAAAGTAACACACAGAAAAACGTGATCGGAGAACTCTACTGGCTTTGCCTCAGGAGGCAAAGTTTTCTAGGACTCCTTAAATAAAAACCTATCTATCCTAGACATACGACTACCACAATGATAGGTGAAACCCGTGAGGTCTGGGAAATGGCGAACGTGCACATCCACCAGACCAGCCTCTCTAACCATACTAACTAGAAAATTGGAATCATAGCCCAGGGTTGCCCGTGTGCCTCCTCTGTCTTTTGGCCTAATGACGGTGTTAAAATCACCTCCAAAGACAATCTGCCGGGCCGTAAAAAGAAACAGTTTTATCTCCCCGAAAAGACATTTCCTGTCCCAGGCTGATTGGGGCCCATAAATGTTTATTAGTCTCAGGTCATGTCCTCTCAGGGTGACATCTAAAACCATGCACCTACCTACCTATAATTCTATAATCCTGTGCACGTTTACCATATCAGTAAAAAGCACTGCCAACCCACTGTACGTCTCGGCCGCAAGAGACCAGAAAGATGGCCCCTGCTTCCACTGAGACTTGGCCCGATGGAGTGTGGCCAAGTCACCTACTCTGGTCTCCTGCAAAAATAAAAAGTCAACATCAACCGTGTTGAAAAAATCGAAGGCCAAGAAACGAGCACGTTCAGAAAACACGGAAGCCACATTAATGGTGGCACATCGTATAGGTTGGGGATCCATGTTTCTTGGATTATAGAGGTAGGACCCCATTCACTTTTTCTTTGCTTTCCTTTCAGAGTCCTCATCTGAGGACCCTACCCTTTTACATGTGATCCCAAAGGGGAGAGCATCCTCATTAGACAAAACAATTTCCTCCACCTCCCCTTCCTCCACCCCACACACACCACTAACATCTGAGACTGTAGCCTCGCCAAGCAGACCCTTAGGCCTCTCTTCAACAACACCCTCCCTAACATCACACCCTTCCCCATTTGTCACCATGTCCGGGGGAGGATCCGGATCAGGGGTTTTTGGGGCAACAACACACGAACCACCCCCAGGATCATCGCCACCAGGGGACTCTAGAGGAGAATAGGAAGGAGAGGTAGGGCCTCTCAACTCAAGGTCAGGAGTCTCCTCCACCACCATCTCATCTCGTGGAGATTGAGGGGCCTTCCCCTCAGAATTCTGCACTACCTCAACCTCATTTAATAGAGATCCTAAGGCGTGACTCAATTCTATCCCTGCAGGATCCCACTCTAGGTCCCCCTGGGAACCATCCAGGTGTCTGGTTTTGGCTTGGGCTTTACCACGCCTCTCCCTTTTCTCTTTAGTAACTGCCACCTTACTAACAGACAGTTTAGAAGGCTGTTCTGACTTTTTACACTTGGGAGTATTTGGGACAAACACCAGTTCTTTTCCCCCAATCATAACTACCTCCCCCTCATCCTCATCATTAGAGGAGGACAAAATGTCAAATTTGTTAGCACATACAATGTCTACCCCCTTCTTTTTCAACCTCTTTCTCCTGCCCTTATTAACCGTCTGAAAGGATGCCTCCCCCTCCTCCACCTGGACTTTCCCTCTTCCACCAACTTCTAGTTGTCTCAACATCTCCTGATGCTGTAAAACTTCCACCATGCTATTGTCACGGCTGGGACTGATTTCCAATGCCTCCCCAACCACAGCCATGTCATGATTATGTGATGCCTTAGGGCACCGACTATAGGGATGGCCATCCGCTTCGCAAAGATTGCACTTGACCTTATTGCATTCACGGGACCCGTGGCCTGTCTGGCCACACAGAGCACATTTTACAACTGTGCAATCATTACTAAAATGGCGAAAATCACCACACTTGTGACATGTTCTGGGCTGCCCAGGGTAGAAGCATTGAAGCCGATCACGGCCAATATAAGCAGCAGATGGAATGTGCTTTGTCTCAGCCCCTACCTGGTGCAACCTCACAAAAGCTGAATAGGCTCCACCCCAGACACCCTTAGTATAATCAAACTTCTCAAGCGGGTACAATACTGTGCAGGACCTGGATAACCAATACACAATATCCGAGGGAGGCAGCGACTCATTGCGCACCAGAACTGTAACTTTTACCCTATCCTGCCTTGTGATAGTGTTGGTCTTAAAATGGCAGTAAGGCTCTTTGGTCTTATTTTTCTTCCATTGGGAGCCAAATGCTTGTAAGCCATTCAGAGAGAGAAAGCTAAGATCAAAGTCAGGAGTTCTCACTGGATGAATGCACGCAAAAAGGTCTGCGGCCTTAAAACCCAGCGAGAACACCATATCCAGGAACTCTGACTTTGAAGGAGCCGCTCCTGCCCCCACCCATCTAAACTGGACCACATTACGCCTTTTGATAGGTTGACCACCACTTACCCCCGGCTGAGGACCAGTATTAGCCCGACGAGCAGAAGTCAAAGCTCCGGCATATGAGCCTGATCCCGGTCTAACTATCACAGGAGGAATTTCAGGGAG